>NW_027508748.1:962500-967500 GCF_051911475.1 Siphateles boraxobius | reverse complement strand
CGGGATTAGATGACACTACAGGACTAGATGAAGGCTGTGATGTGATGGTGTGTTTCAGAACCTGTGGTTCGGGAATCCGGGAGGCAGTAACAGCATGCCGAGCCAGAGCAGAAGTTCTGTGCAGAGGACTCATTCTCTTCCCGTTCACACGTCTCCACAGACCATGCTTCTGTTTCAACAGCAAGGTACTTGCACAACACCTGACCTCCAGACGCTAGTCACACCTCGCCTTACAGCCCTGCCTCATGCATACTGAACGGATAGTAATTGCCTGAGTTAATGTGCATTGGTGATTTTCTTGCAAATAATTTAACAATAATTTCCCAACACTTGTGTACATGCATGAATGCATCATTTATATAAATATGTATTTGTCATTAAATCATTCATTTTAGAGATTTGTTAAAAAAAACGCTGATTCATTCAGTAATGAAAAGGTCTTTGAGTGAGTCATTGAATTATTCATTCATTCAGGAGATTTGTTAAAAAAACGCTGATTCATCCAGTCATGAAACAAGTGAAGTCTTTGAGTGAGTCATTGAATCATTCATTCAAGAGATTTGTTTGAAAAAATGCTGATTCATCCAGTCATGAAACAAGTGAAGTCTTTGAGTGAGTCATTGAATCATTCATTCAAGATATTTGTTCAAAAATGCTGATTCATCCAGTCATGAAACAAGTGAAGTCTTTGAGTGAGTCATTGAATCATTCATTCAAGAGATTTGTTTGAAAAAATGCTGATTCATCCAGTCATGAAACAAGTGAAGTCTTTGAGTGAGTCATTGAATCATTCATTCAAGATATTTGTTCAAAAATGCTGATTCATCCAGTCATGAAACAAGTGAAGTCTTTGAGTGAGTCATTGAATCATTCATTCAAGAGATTTGTTTGAAAAAAATGCTGATTCATCCAGTCATGAAACAAGTGAAGTCTTTGAGTGAGTCATTGAATCATTCATTCAAGATATTTGTTCAAAAATGCTGATTCATCCAGTCATGAAACAAGTGAAGTCTTTGAGTGAGTCATTGAATCATTCATTCAAGAGATTTGTTTGAAAAAATGCTGATTCATCCAGTCATGAAACAAGTGAAGTCTTTGAGTGAGTCATTGAATCATTCATTCAAGAGATTTGTTTGAAAAAATGCTGATTCATCCAGTCATGAAACAAGTGAAGTCTTTGAGAGTCATTATATCATTTATTCAAGAGATTTGTTTGAAAAAATGCTGATTCATCCAGTCATGAAACAAGTGTTTGAGTGAGTCATTGAATCATTCATTCAAGATATTTGTTCAAAAATGCTAATTCATCCAGTCATGAAACAAGTGAAGTCTTTGAGTGAGTCATTGAATCATTCATTCAAGATATTTGTTCAAAAATGCTGATTCATCTAGTCATGAAACAAGTGAAGTATTTGAGTGAGTCATTGAATCACTCATTCAAGAGATTTGTTAAAAAAACGCTGATTCATCCAGTCATGAAACAAGTGAAGTCTTTGAGTGAGTTATTGAATCATTCATTCAAGATATTTGTTCAAAAATGCTGATTCATCCAGTCATGAAACAAGTGAAGTCTTTGAGTGAGTCATTGAATCACTCATTCAAGAGATTTGTTAAAAAAACGCTGATTCATCCAGTCATGAAACAAGTGAAGTCTTTGAGTGAGTCATTGAATCATTCATTCAAGAGATTTGTTTGAAAAAATGCTGATTCATCCAGTCGTGAAACAAGTCTTTGAGTGAGTCATTGAATCATTCATTCAAAAGATTTGTTCAAAAATGCTGATTCATCCAGTCATGAAACTGGGTGAAGTCAAGGGTTTCAAATAGGGATGCACCGATACCACTTTTTAAGGGTCGAGTACGAGTACCGATATTTTTTTCCTGGTACTCGCCGATACCGATACCGATGCCTGTTGTACTGGGGGGTTTTCTCGTTTTATGTGGCAATTTTCTAAGAACAACACAATGAGACTAATGAACAAATCAGCATCTTTATTTTCAACAACTTAAATAAACTTAAAAAAATAAATCATTCTTATTGTGCTTATCACAAATTTTCAAAGCCCAAATTTCACAGTGTCCAATAACCTCCAAAGGGCAAAACCAAGGACATAATGAATGTAATTTTTACCTGCCTGTCACAAAGTTGTCAAAGTTCTAAAGAAATCACAGACAACAAGACAATCAAATTTGTCATAAAGTGCCAAAGAAATCACAGAACAAATGTTTAACATAACACTGAGTAACAATGTAATCACAGCCGAAAGTGTAAAGTGAAATATTAGAGTGTACTATTAAATCTAGCAACACTATAACTGCAGGAAGAGTGCTCATAAGAATTAAGAAATATTTAAGCTAAGGATCTACGTGAGGTATCGGTCTTTGGTATCGGGGTATTTTTACGAGTACGAGTACAAGTACATGAGCTTGGTATCGGGCCCGATACCGATACTGGTATCGGTATCGGTGCATCCCTAGTTTCAAAGACATAGAAGTATCTCTGTCATTTAGGAAGACCATCACTTGACGTGGGTGTTTGAGTCAGGATTGTCGTCTTGTAACAGTTAATTGTGCAGCTCAAGTATATGTATACCCTAGTTAATGTGTTTAAATAAAATAGTATGTTTTTGGGCTTAAGGCAGCATCTCAATGGTCTCTTAAAATGACAGTCTGTACTGATTTCCCTTCCCATGTGATGGTTTCTTAAGATGCAGCATAACTATCACATCATTGATTCCTGCACATGTTCTCTATGTTCGCTATTATTGCTGCATTTTTTGATCTCCACTGAATTCTATGCTCTCGTTTATTGTTCCCAGAATGCCAAGTTCCGGGGACAGATCTGGAGATTAACCCCACGCTGGAGTCTCTGTGCCTCAGCATGACAGAGCATGCCTTAGGAGGTACGGCCAATCACAGCGCAGCATCATCATGCAGTATCCAATCACAGCTTTGAACTGGCGTCATTAAGTCTTGATATTTTTTGGCTCTAATAGAACAGGTTTTCCTGCTTGAATGTTGATTATTTCCGCATATTCTCCTTTGTTGTGGCTCCTCTCTTCCCAGTCTGTCAGTAACGCTCTGTTAAGTTCCTGTCTCTATGAAGCCCTCCTTCTGAAAGCACACTGTGCTCTGATTGGTCAGCTGGAGCAGTGTGTTGTGATTAGTCGAGCGTGTTAGGGAAATGTCCCGCCCCTAAACATAACCGCCAGTTTAACACACTACTAACTAACTCAACCAGGCCCCGCCTCTTTATTCTGCTTATTAATTATTTAAATGAGGAATATTGTGACGTGTTCGTTACCTGAGGAAATTCAAAACTACAATTTAGGTGTTTCAGGAGTTCAGAAACACTGACACTGATATAGAGAATAACTGGAGCTTTTTCATGCTCAAACAGCAACATTACACAGTAAAGAAATGCAGAATTGGTAGAGTTGCATGAAAGGGAAATAGCACTAGTCTTTTCTTCCCTATTGTGCCGTATATCCGAGTGAAACACTTCTGGAACAAGCAAATGTGGGCGGGGCTTGATTTGTGTCTGTGGGGAATTATTGGATTGTTGTGGTTTGCTATTGGCTGATCTCATGTGAGTGACAGGTTATTGCCCCGCCCTCGTCATCAGAGAAGAGAAGAGATGAGAGGAAGTTATTCTGATTCAAGATTACCAGGAACATGAATTTAAAGTCCATCTTAGTCAATAATTTTATCCCTTAAAAGTCATCTTTGATCACCAAAATTGCATATTTAAACGTTTTTCCTTGAAAAAAAAATTCTTCATGCCTTAAAATATCTTGAATGTAACTCTTGCCTCATTTAGTATACGCGGTTCTATGAATATGCAAATGAGCCCCGCCTCCATTCACTCACTCAGCTCGTTGACGATCACACATTGATCTGATTGGTTACAAGGTAGTTTGTGACGTCAGAAACACCAGCGATTTCAAAGCGTGTTTTTGAGACTGTCTTTGGTTCACTGCAGTTTTAAACAGAAAATACTCAGCAATGCTGTCGACTTATGACTTTATGAATTTGTCTTAAAGCGTATTAAATACACCACATAGACATATAAACTACATTAAACGCTGGATTTTCACCACTTAAACACAATAATGATGTGCACTGATAAATCATTTAGATTAAACACTGCAATATCCATAAAAAAACAAAACAAGAATGTTTAATTTTGATTTCATGCTGAGTTTAACATGGGTTTATTTCTCTCATGCAGACGGGATGGACAGAACGTCGACGATATGAGCATCGAGCCAGTGGAAGAGCTGAACGTTGACGACTTCTTCTTCTTCTTCTTCCTTCTTGTTCACCGAGTCGTTCGGCCGGTGCTCCAGTAGCCCAGCACACACACTCAAACAACACGAGTCACTACAGATCACACACAAACTAACTGTGCATATGTTCTCTAATATTTTTCTACTTTATTGTACTTAACTAAGTTTATTATAAAGGAAATACAGAAGAACTATTATATTACGGAAGGGAGAGCAGGAAGACGAGCGATCTGATTGGCTGGAGGAGGTGCGTGGCCGTGAGGAACGGTGCTTATGGGTTTTTTTAAGGGCTTCGGGCCTGAGCCGGCCGTTCATCTAGATGTCGTTTACATTCTGTGTCCATTCGCCTGCATGAACTCTGACCTCCACGACGGACGTTCGAAACCAGTTTGTGTTGATCTCACGCGTCCCTCATTCCCGTGTGTTTATCCGTTATGATGCGTTCTTATTCCTGTCCGAGGTACAAGAGGTTTCTGAGCACTTATACGCAAGATGTTTACTACAGCCGTTGCCTCTCGCACGCAGATTTTTGTAAATACGCCGGTATAGGAAAATCACAATATGAACCGAGAGACTTTATGATCCAAATGATTTTTATACGCAGTGCTATGAAGTAAAGACGCGAGCGAGAGGGGGATTGTGGGAGCCGACGTTTTGAGAGATCGAGCTGTGCTCGTCATTCGCTGACCGCGTGGCTCCGCCCCCCTCCGTG